>NW_022992199.1:180000-216592 GCF_902827175.1 Gymnodraco acuticeps
AGTATAAGTAAGGCATAGTGAACCATGAGGTGATTTAGATTTAACAAACACATTCTCGTTATGGTGAGTTTGTTATAACGTTTACTCTAAACAAGTGTGTAATATTCACATTTGAAAATCCTACTTTTGTCTCTCGCACTTATATAGTCTTTCTTACCAGGATCTTTTTGAATATTTTTAGTTTTAAAAAGGAAATCTGTGTTGGTGTAAAAGTTGTTACATCTGAGTCACCCTCAGTTATTACCGCGCTCTAATAATATATCAGGAAGAAGGTTTATTTTGGCCTTGAGTTTCGCCTCTGCCTTGTCTCAGCAGAGAAATATGATCCAATACTTTTCAAAATCATGGGTCAAAGTGTGTGTAACATTCAATATAAAGAGATGTTTCCTACTTATACAGTGCTGACACTGGGTCACATGACATGGAAGGTATTGATAAGATAAGAGCTTTTAAATAAATAAATATTACCTGCACTTTAACATGTTAAGAGTGCATTTATATATTTTATATGATGTGGAAAAGCCTCAAGTTCTATGGTACACTTTATGTTTTATAGGAGCCTATAAGTCCTGGTTTTAGTTCACTCCTCTAATGCATATTTTTCTCGCTTCATCTCTGCTGCTGCAAGATCAATGAAGTCCATCTTATCTCGTCTTATCTTAAAACCTACTCTTCAAAACAAGTAGCACTATACAGCCATCAAATGGATATAAAAGTGCACCATATACCATTGATGTATGGGGGAGAGAAAATACAGTCTAGTGGAATAAAAATCGGTCTACTCTGAGAACCACACCGTACTGCAGCTCTTGCATAAATATACCTCGTCCTCTAGCAGATGTCTACTGGGAGTGAGCATGATTATTAACTCTGTCTCAAAGCTTAAATATGCAGGTCTGTGCTGTCATCAAACTTTTCCTCAACTTCTGCACCACTGGCAGCCCTGATATGATTTATGAAACTAAATGTACTGGACAACAGTGAGCAACAATGCCTGGCTCGCTTTGTGTGCCGCTCGTACCGAAAATAAATGTTCACCTCAACAATGTCACACTGATACTTGCTATAATGAAATCATTTTTCATGCACATTTACATCCCAATATTATTCAGGAGGCTCAACATTTCCATTTGGGGCAGGAAAACACCAATTCCCCATCTGTATATAAGCCCCCATCGTGATTATGTGCTGGGATAGGCTCATATTACCCAGGGTATCCTATTTAATGTATTTTTTTGTGGTCACACTGAGTTTTCTTTATAATAATATCCAAAGTATTCGACTTAATTATGTATGCTGGGGTATTTGTGATTAGGACATGAATATGCATATAAACAGCTTAGCCCAAATATGACCTCAACTGAAGCATGAGCTGGTATCCACAGTATCCTCTCTGTGAGACTGCGCTCAATGGTGCAATGTCATTTTCACTGAAATGTTTTAATAAGCTCCTCTTAATAGGCCCACCATGATACTTGTGATTAGAAACAGACGCTGACATTTTTCACACTGCATATTTCTTCAACGATTAGCGTCTCTGTTTCGATGCTCACAGTTCATATTAGTATTTGTTCCTACCGTGACATGTCTCCATGCTTTAATGTTCAAAAAGCTCTTTATTTTTCTATACTGCCTGTGCTGCAGCACCTCTTTTCACCCTCTGTCTGAAACCAGAGCCCACTCTTCTCTGATTGGTTAGCTGGCTGGCTCTGTTGTGATTGGTCAACCGCTTAGAGATGTCCCGCCCCTTAGCCTATCACGCACAATGTGTTGGAACTCTAGCCAATAGAAGTGCGAGTGTTACTATGATAACACTATGTTGTAAACAAAGGAGTTGAATATAGACGTTTCAGGCATCTTCTCTTTTCTTATTCTATATTAAAAGTATGCTTCAAGCTAAAATAAATAGGCCCAGGTTCTTGGAGAGGTTTAAGGGGTCCCTTCCAAAATGAAGGTTGGTTCGATATTACTCTCCCTGTTATCTCCTTTCCGACAATACAGAAAGGCAGCCTTTAAAAGGCTCTGCCGGTTGAAACCTCTATTAGGTCCATTAAGACCATTAGGTCCGGATTGATTTTTACAAAAAAGTTTGGGCAGCTATCTTCTAACTTTATATTCCCCAAAACCCTGAGCATCCTAAAACATCAGGGTTTATAAACGTATTTATTTTAATCTCCTCCCAGAGGAGGGCTCTTCTGCACCAGAAATGAGTCCCACTAAAATCCGCGCCCCTGGGTTTGAGGGGTCTTATCTTCGGTTGCATTTTTAAATAGGATGCACTTTGTCCTGTGTTGACAGGTGAATCCAGGGATGTGACCGCTCGCGCCACGCACGCACCGCCGGAGCACCGCCCTCCTGTCCGCGTGTTGCCGGGAGGAGCAGAGGCGCGAGCACACCGGAGAGGAGCACCAGCACTCACAGCACCGTGGGGATGTGACAGCGATCTCCACAGTTGCATATGCCCGGTGAAAACCTCTAAGTTTGTCTTCTGTGAGGAGGAGACAAAGGAGACATTTAGACGCGCATGAGAGAGAGAGAGAGAGAGAGAGAGAGAGAGAGAGAGAGAGAGAGAGAGAGAGAGAGAGAGAGAGAGAGAGAGAGAGAGAGAGAGCGCGGAGGAGCGTCAGCCGCTGCAGAGATTTCCAGCGGTGCCTTCTCTGTTTGCTCGTGGACTCGCTCGAGATCGGAGTCCGTGAACCGAGCCAATCAAACATTTATGAGACAAGAGAGAGGAAGAGGGAGGAAAAGAAACACCCACTTCTTCAGACTCCCAAAACATCTGCATTTGGAGCCCTGCAGATGTAGAGGTGAGTGTCGCTGTGATCACTCTGAGTTGTTGTTTGCTGTGACAGTGAGTTGAGGTGATGGTAGCTGAAGGACTCCCAGGTAAGCACACGTGGTTGGACTGATAAGTGTGTATCAGTGTGTGTTCTGGTTCTTATCATCCCTGCAGCGTGTCACCAACATGCAGCCCGGGTCACAACTTTAGTGCCTCCTCAGCTCGGCATGTGGGGCTGTGTGTCTGATAACATCGGGAATGCAATAAATCAAACCCAGAGAGCATGCATCCAATTCCTACTCAACTCAGGGAGCAGGAAGAATCAGAGTCCAGATCTTTAGCGGTGTTTTTAAAGCACATTAAAGCTCCACTGGAGACATAAACAACAGGAGGTTTTTGTTTATCTAAATGAAATTTTTGCCTAATGGATTTCTGCAAAAAACATACAGGTGCCAGGATGTCAAACTATAACTGTGCGTGTTATAAGCAGGGTTGATTTAATAATGTTTACAATGACTTATTACCTAAAACATGTAATCAGTAACCTAATCTAACATCATTAAAACCCTGATTACTTCACTTTTGGAATACCTCAATATCAAACGCAATACAAATACACAATATAAAATAAATATCAATACCGTTACTTAACTATGAAAGACAACAGAACAATGTAACCTTAAAAAGTAGAAATCAAGATATTTAATTAAAACATTTCTCACTTTTCACTTCAGTGTTTGCAGAGAAAATAAATTCTATAATCATTCAATCGTCAATAGACCAACAATGAAAGTGCATAATGCAGGAACACAGTTTACAACGCATACATAAAGTGTGTATGCATGTGCTTTGCAATATACCATTCTTGATTTTAAAAAGGTAGTGAAGCATTGAAAGCCTACTAGTTATCCACCATTTTCTAAATAAACCAGTAATCTGATTACGTAATCCCGTTACACGACAACATGACATTTGGCGAACATTGTTGAATCTGTAAATGTGAAGTAATGCTTTGTTTTGGGTCATTATGAATGAAGTACCTTTATTTTTTTTTAACTGTTGGTGCGTCAAACTATTTGGCATTTAGGGCTGTTAGACTCTCAACTTCTTAAAGTAAATATTTAACTAAAGGAACATTCAATTAAGAAAGAAACTAAATATGAATTAGCAACTGCGCTTAAAACTAAAACAGACAGACCTGAAGTGTAAACAGCTTCTTTACAAACTTTGATATCCATAATGCAATGATTTTCACCTTATGAACGCTGGCTTTAAACTGTATACCGAAGGCACGCATTGTCCTCTATGTCGGCAAATAATTGCATCATCTGCGGGTCGGTGGCGTCCCGCGGTGCGATGACAGCTCCATCCGACAGGCCTGTAGCTAAACAGCAGCTCATTACAAGTTCAGCGGCTCGGCTTTCCTCTGGCAGGAGGCCGCCGGCTCATTAGGGGTCACCGAGGGGCGAGTCTCCCTCTCCGAGCCGCGGCTTGTTATAGCAGAGCTCTGTGAAACCACTGTTAATTGGATAGAATTCATTTCCACTGACAGATTGGAGAACAAGTCAGTAAAAGTATCTGCACTGTGGAAAACTCACAGTTGGACTGATTATGTTTGGTATGATAGCCGTGAGGCAGCAGAGATACACTACCACTCCACAAAGGCATGTTTGATCCCTACACTAGAAAATAGTTCACTGTGTCAGTGATGTTGTATTCCTCCTGGCTGCAGGCTGCCCCTGATCCTCAGTGTTTGTCTTAAAGACATTTGTGGAGTATTACATTCTCGGCTTATACAAAAATGAGCAAAGAGATGAAGACAGCTATAGCAACGCAGATCTGTCACTCAAACTGGCAACTCCTTTCCTATTCCCAACTTTAAGCCTTGATATCATTTAAACAGGTGAGCTAAGTACAGTTGTCATGACGAAAGGAAATAACTACAGAGATCAAAATCCTTGTAACAGGCTGTAATCTGTTTATTTCTAATGTGACATTTTGATATGGGGGACTTTGGCGATTGAACCAGGTGTGACCTTGGTGGAAATGCATATGTTTGTACTCCAGCTTTGACTTCATTCTTTCAACACCTGAGTTGGGGCTTGAATGCGATTCTTTTACAGAACAATAAGGCTGCTGATGTTTGATTAAAAGTCTGTTTAAGTGCAGTATTTAGAAACGTAACCAGGACGGAATATAGTTTGGGTAGTCTTATATAGATTTACATCAAATAGACCACAGTTCTTATAAATATGTCAGATGAATAACCTCCTAAATTGGTTGGGTTTCAAAATGTCCTATATTTCAATTTATTAACGGCAATATTTATACTGATAGTTGGGCATTTTAACATAGGGGGCTATGGCGATTGATCCAGATGTGGCCTTGAGGGAAATGCAAATGTTTGACTTCATTCTTTCTTCATCTGTGAGCTACGATAAAGACATGATCCCTAAGTGGCTTCCCATCCGCAATGAAGTTAACTTCAATCTTATGTTGGTGTGAAGTTTCTGCCTTGTTCTGTATGAGAACAAACAAAAACTACTGTGGCTATTTGGAATCAAATCAAATCAAGTTTTATTTATATAGCACATTTATAAACGATTTTTGGTCGATCCAAAGTGCTGTACATAAAATAAAAATAGCCTACAGTAGAGACACTTTACAGCAAATACAACAACACAGATTGTTCAGAATATCAGTATGAGAAAACAACACCCTCTGTCCTTAGACCCTCTGTCCTTAGACCCTCTGTCCTTAGACCCTCTGTCCTTAGACCCTCACATCGTACAAGGAAAAACTTCCAGAGAAAACCCACAGTTTAAAAGGAACATGGGAGAAACCTCAGGGAGAGCAACAGAGGAGGGATCCCTCTCCCAGGACGGACAGACGTGCAATAGATGCCGTGTGTAAATCAAAGAGATGATACATTTTACAGCATAATATATAGGAATAATGTATATTTAAGACATTAAAGCTTTGATGCACATTTACATATATTCAAATTGACTTCAGAGTGGCGAGCCAGCCTAAAGTAGACCAGGTGTGTGAAGACAGTGAAGCGGACAAAGATCCGCCGCTAAGACACAAGTCCATCGAGTACAAATCACAACTGCTCCTAGTACTAGACTCCTGGTACTAGGATGGGTTAAAAGCAGAGAACAAATGTCACTGTGTGCTGTGAGCTCTGCATGTGTGACCATTAGAGGGTTTCATCCCTCCTAATTCTTATATTATTATATGAAGGGGTCATGCTGTGCTGTGGCAATAATGAACCCAGTGAAAATTGGTATATGCTGCTGCTTTTACTGAAAAAGCCTATGTACATTATTTCTCCCAGCTGACTTGTTGCTGAAAGTTGCTCCAGCCTCCACTCAGGTAGTCCAGACAGCCACTCACTTGATTCTTCCGTGAAAGGTTAGACAAATGCCACAAATAATTGTCGGCCTGCCTCTTGACCGCGCTCTTGCCCCCAGAGTGTTACGGGGGTTGATTATCCGAGGTGGTGCGGGTCATGAATGTCTGCAGCTGGAATCTATTGGGGCAGCCATCGAGCTTCGCTGTGACACGGAGGAAGCGAGGCGTACGCGATCGGAGAATGAAGGTTGCTTCAGTGATACTGGATCTGTTCTCCGGTGTGTGAGGAGAAATCTTAACGCCAGCGCTGACTGAATGACTGAGCGTGTGACTGACTTCCTGCCCGGCTGAACATTGAAAGAATGGACCGTACTTACAGCATGCTTAGCGCCGATGCCAAGATTATGAGAGGAAGGAGTTGAAACACTCCAGGCATGAATCCAGACTGTATATTCATACACTCGGAGATGCATTGATGTTGCCGTCAAGTGCTTAGCTGGTTCAGTGAGCAGCGTGCAAAGAGTGAATATCATGTTTATTAAGAGACGGGAAGAGGAGGGGTCTCAGGGTTCGGGTATAATATTCACTCCCATATGCTCAACATAATGTTTGCTGCTACTTCAGGAAGAGTGAGTCAGTCGTAGACAGGGACGTTTTTTCTCGAGTTCACCTTGAATCCCAGCATCTGTTGGTGAAGTCTGTGACGTTCAATTGAATAAAGTTTTCTTATATAAGTTGGTTTCTGAGGATCCAACATAACGACTTCATTTGTTATTTCAGTATGAAGGAAAATGATGTCTGCCAGTGCCAGATGTCCACTTTCTTCAAATTCTTCTCCATTTTCACTACAATTGAAGGTGCATTACTATGAGTTTCATAACTGTGTGAGCAAGAGTCTTACTCAGAGAGACTAGATGGGTTTCTTGCTGTTTGTTATGTATAAATATAACCCTTTTCGTACCAAATGTATTTGGTTACCCTAACCCTAACCCTAACCCTAGTAGTGGTAGGTTGGATGTTATATTGAGCCAGGAAGTCAGAAAAAGTCAAATCTTGTTATGATGGTTAATGAAATTAGACACATGTTCTTTCCACTGAGGTTTAATACTTTTTTCAATAGCTTTTTTTTTGCTTTTTATGTATCTTACACTCAACTACTAGTATTTACTCAACTACTGTTCACAAGGGTGAAACAAATCCTTACTGACAATTGCACTCTTAGTTTTATGTAACAGCTGTTCTTGGAAAGAAAAGCTTACGTTAAGATAGAGACGTTATTAAGCCATAATGCCTCAGACTGAGCAGTGCAAAAAGAACAAAAAAATACTATTGTATCTTATTTCAGCTTCAATTGTACACTACTGAGAGTTCAATACTTTTGATGCTTTAAATGTATATAATAATTGCTTAATACTGTTAACAGTGAAATCCTTACTGACATTTTACTGACTTTTTTAGGTAACAAACCTGTCCTTGGGAAGAAACACCTGGAGTCTCAGAAGGAGAAAGAGACTTTGTTAAGTCCTGTCTGCCTCACATTGCAAACGTTAAAGGGCCCATGTCATGCTTTTCTGGTTCTTACCCGTCCCCTTGTGTGTTATGAAGCTTTGTCTGCATGTAAACGGTCTGCAGTCACAAACCCTCAAAGTACACCCTGTAGCGAGTACAACTCTAACACAGAAAATACCTGTCTATGCTGCCCCAGAACGCCTCGTTTTTTTCTTCCTCCTGGTCATAGTGACGTAACGGCTCTGCGGATTGGTCCAAATGGAGCCTGGCTGTGTGTGTGTGTGTGTGTGTGTGTGTGTGTGTGTGTGTGTGTGTGTGTGTGTGTGTGTGTGTGCTCAGGCTGAGTTCCGTGGTGTCTCGCAGACCCCACGCAGCAACCAGGAAACGACACCAGTAATCCAGCGCACACTGTCCCGCCGCAACGTCCCGCCAACACGGCACCCAGACCCCACGCAGCCTTCTCATCTGTTTGTCATTACTGGTGTCATTTCCTGGTTGCTAACAAACGCCATTGTAACACATAATCACTGATGTTCCGCTGTAACGGTGGTGGACTCATCAGAACAGAGTGGGCGAGCTGACCAATCAGAGCACAGTGGGCTCACAGGGAGGGGGGGGGGGGGGGGGCAGGAGCTCCAACAAGGCGTGTAGGACAAAGAGTGAATACACATACTATACAGAGATGCTGTGAGAAACCAATGTGAGTTTGGAACATTGAGCAATATAAATCTATTCTAGTAGACCTCAACAATGGAATTATGATCAGTAGAAATGGCCATGTCATGGGACCTGACGCAGACACGAACAGATGGATTTCCGGTCTTTTGCTGCAGTTTAGAATGATGGTTTATTTTGCATTTACATACCAAGGTTTGATTACACTGTGTCAATGATTGTGGTTTGAGCATCTGCTGGGCTGGTGCCGTTCTGCCGTTCTGTTCTTGCTGGTGGAATCGGTATGCTCTTCCTCCTGTGTCCACGTCATTTCCTGTCACCTGTGGCTGCTTTTATACACCCGGTGCAGCTAAACCCCGCCACCAAGTGTTCAAAATAGTATTGTAGCATAAATATAAATAAAGTAAACTGACATAACAACAACACCCCTAAATGGCTCCTACAAATATTCTGTTTTATGGAGAAATTGTGTTTCGTTTGAACACAAACCCCCCTGTTGGTCAAAGTGTGTAAAACAGGCAGGTTGGACATCTCAACAGTGTGCTCTATCTCATACCGAGTTCCCAATGAGTAAAGCCTTAGAATAACTAAACAACGAACATAAAATCATATTTTCATGTTAACAATATTGTATTTATTCCAGTTTAATGATTGTGATTGAAAAGCCTAAGGAGGCTGCTAAACATTGCAAAGAGGGATTTGTATTCCTTAATAATATTCATAAACGTAACCATGTTGTAGCCTGAGAAAGGCTAAACCATACCAAAGAATACATTTATTAACTACATTATCTCATTTAGCTGTAGCTTTTATAAACATAAAAAAATACGTATTGTTCTGTCGTTGAACCAGGGACCCTGCTGTCATGAGTCAATTGCTTTCCAGCTGAGCCACAGAACACACACTGAACCTACCCGAAAACACTGCATGCTATTTATTCCTGTATTCATTTATTCATGTTTTTATTCCTACATTTATTTATGCTTTTATTTATTTATACTTATGACATGTTCCAACCTCTATATAAGTGAGGGTCTGAGCTCTCTTTATTCCATCGTGTCCCCGCCGGGCCCGGGTACAGGAGGGGTAATATTGTTCTTATTATACATCCATGGGTAATATGAGCGTTGTGGTTCAACCGATCTAAAGCACTTCTTTCTGAAGCAGTCACGTGGTATTGAGGGCCAGCGTGGCTTCGTTTGTCATCGGTGGCGTCACTGGCCCAAAACGATACAAGCCTCCATTCAAGCTTCACAAAAGACTTCCGGGATTACTCGACACACGCTCCGAAGCCTCGGCGCAATACGTAACATCACTACTGTCCATTAGCTCAGCTGTTTGCCATGAGCAAGGTAAGACACTGACAATAGGATTAACACAACACACTTAACAATCACTAATTTTAACAAGATTGACTCACTCTAGTAAAATAACGTTGTTTTAAAAAGAAATGTGTCTGTATGTATGATGTTAAACAAAAAGCAGAATCTTTAGGATGTGTGGTTGGTTGTGAGGCTTGTAGCAATCACATAGTGTCATTAAATTAATTAATTTTAATGGTTTCAAATCAGAATTGTGACTGAGTTTTGAAATACACGAGTCAGTGCTAATCCACCAAGATTAACTACAGTCAAATAATTCAAATTTGCTTATTTTAATACAAAAAAAGGTTTTATTTTGTGTGAATAAGGAGTGACACTTAAAGTAGAGTTGGAATTAAGTTTGCTTAAAAAAAAAAGTTGAAGGGACGGGAAAGATAAATTATGGTTCTTATTTTAATTTCTAATTGCTTGGGAGGTCTTGTTGTGAGTCTGAGCGACAGGAGAGACCGGCCTCACGGAGATGTGTAATGGGGGAGGGCGTTATGATGGACAGAGGGGATACTCAGCTGTAATGCATGGCAGACATGATGAGAGAGCCCGCTGAACTCAATGTGCTGGAATGGCAATTACACACAGGCGAACAAAACAACATGTAGGACCACTCTAACAGCAGCCATGATGCATAAAAAAAGAACACACCCTGCACATGTCCACATCAGTCACATAACACACATTACTGACACTGAGTGACACTTGCAGTCCCCAGGTGCAGCCACACACATTTAAAATCACACATGACATACATTGGATTGTATTCTTTATGTAATTCTGTAATTTGAACACTGTGCCATCGCTGGAAGCTTGCATTGAATGTCTGATCAGATATACTGTACGAGTGTGTTGATCTATTATAGTTAGAAAAAGTTCCTCTGTGGCTGTTTGTGTGTAGAAGTTTGGCATTTAAGAAAGTTTAACTAAAATACAAAAGGGAGGAAAGATGGTATGATTTATTTGTGGTATCAGTCTTACAAATTATGTCCATACAGATTTGAATGCGTGCATTTTAATTAAAGTAACAGAAGTAACCACGATAATTTTTGTTATTAATGATGACATATCTTGCTAATTTCATGGTTCATATTAGTATGTTGTGTTGCTTCTGTAACAAGATGTTGTTTCGTCAAAGAGCAGCTTTTAGGTCTTGCTTAAAAGACTCAGGTGTTGTTTTTAGATATTGGGTTGAACCAAAAAACGGACAGTAAAAAGTGGCTGCCTGAGGAAGGGCCATGGGAGTCTTGGATATTTTGACTCAATGTAAACACTCTAAAGACGGATTTACATGTGTCAGAGATGATTGTACACAACCTGGAGGTGATTTAAAATAACTCTTTTAACTATAGAGTGCAATTTCACCATTACAACATGAAGGCCCTGCAGGACAATAGAGGAAACTGTAGCTGTTGGAGTAATTTCAATCCTCCTGGGATTCATTTATGCTTTTAAAAATTCTCTTTTAGCCCCATTTGTGTTTGATTTGGCTTCTCATTTTGACTTCCTTTGAGCAGGGTTCAAAACCACATTCCCAACATTATTTCTAGAAGAAGTTCTTTGTACCAGTAGCTGAAAGAGAGAGGACTTACTGTAACTGTCTGTATGTGTGACCCTCATGTTTTAAAGGGTTAATTCAACTGTCTGGCAGCAGATTGTAGGCCAGTCGAACAATGTTTCTATCCATCTTGCTTTATAAGTCGAGGTCATGATTCCCCTGTCTGACATAATTGCTATTAACGTAATTTCCTGATCTTATTATCCTATCATCAAAATATACTTTTTAAGGCTTAAAAAAGGTGCTTAAACAAACACTGTAACCTGCATTTAGTTAAGGATTAAATAAAATAATCTTAAATAAGGTCATCTTAAATCATTTGTTTGCCCAGGATGAATAAAGCATTACAAAACAAAATAACATTGTGAAAGTATGATTAATGCATTATTTTACGATAACGACTAGTGCGATATAGAAGTAAAAAAACACACAATATTTGGTAAAATATGTGAATATATGATTCTGAATGAAGTATTGTGCTGAGAGACATTTATTCTAAAGACTTAAGTTAAACCCGAGAGCCCCCGGTAGAGTGGGCTGCGGGTTTTTTTTTCACGAAACTGTGTCTCAGGGCTTCTTAATATTTAAAAACCTATTAATGTGTCATACCAGATTAACGGGAAGAAACTCAGCTAACTGACAATATGAACCATTTTTACCAAAACAAAACACAAGTCTCATAAGGAGCGTCTAAATGACCCCTGAGCGGAAAAAGTACTATCGCACTTAGCACAGAACTCAAGGTAAAACTACCCTTATTACTTATCGTAACTGCACATACAAGATATCAGATTAAAGATGAGATTCCAGATTATATAGGTATTAGTATCATCACTGAGTGATCTGAACTCGCGACAGGGGAAGCAAACACAGACATCACAACACTTAGCATTACGGAGCAAACACGGGAGATCGTCTCACTGTAGCTGTTATTCTGATCAAAAGTCGTGTTCAATGGCATTAAAACGAGAAAAACGCGGCTGAAGGTTAATCTAATGGTTAATCCAATGTGTCTGTCACTTTGAAAAATTATTGATAATCCATAATTAAATTTGTATGTAAAAATCGGAGATTTTATATTAGCTGCTAATGGTAGCCACCAGAGTGTATCGCAGCTTCCGGTTCCGGAGCAGTCTAGCTGATCATCACTCATTCACCAATGGGTAATGTTTAGATGGATTTTTAGGAACTTCCCCTCGATTCTATTGGCTCTAACGGTTAAAAAGAGGTGTCAATCATCAAAATCGAACGAGGGGGGTTGGAGATATGGAAAATCCACCCAAATGACCCCAGAAGTGATTTTTTTTAATAAATCTGTCTATAAAGGTCAAATTTCACTTGTTTTGCATCAATCTTGATACAGGGTACTTATTATATGTTATAGTTTGGATTCCTAAAGATTTTAGTCTACTATCCCATCATTCAAGGGTGGTTTTCACTACAAGTTCTTTTTTTCTTTTGGACGGACACTATAATTTACATTTTGTTACGATGTTCAATCTGAATTTACTTTAAAATAAAAACATCTATATTGATTCTGACACTTCTACATCCAACTCAGGTGTAACCTTGCTTTGAGAAAAAAGATTATTAATGTAACCCTTTTAGAAGTGAAGATATGGTCATTTGTTCTGGGAATGTCATTTTCGAGCCTGAGACCTGAAAAACAGGCTCAGGGCTCAACAGGTTAATACAAAATACTTACTGATTCTCTTGAAAAAGCGATTTGTATTAATGAGGTCCTTTTTTCAATGATAGTGACAATGTTCAAATAGTAACCATTCCCTCTAATATTGCAAAACAGATTAATTTGCAATTATTTCCAAATTGTACAGCCCTTTTTACCACCACTGGTTAAACAAAAATACATGTAACAGTTCTTTAACACAATTCTGCAATGAACAAGATGAACAAGATACACTTATGAAAGTCAGCGAGCGTCTTCAGAGAGAACGAGAGCTGAGGGCTGTTAGCACCGAGCGATGAAGGAGTTCAAACAAGAACACTCAGCAAAACTGCTGTCCATAACAGGGAAGAGTTGCTATATGGAAACATTAAGTCTGCTTGTGTTTTGAAGTGGAATGATCTTATGCTCTCTGAAGTGTGCTTTGCCCGCTTCATCTTCCGTCTCCATGGCCATTCTCCCTCAGCGCCTCTCCCTCCGCTGCTCATTTAGCATAATGTGACTTTCCGCCCATTAGGACCCAAGATGGGCTGGAGACGGTTTATTTAGTTCAGATGTGTTTTTTTTGTGGAATACATTCATAAATTAAGAGTTAAAAGGGTAAGTTTTCCCAAAGTACAAAAAACATGTTTTTCTGCATCTTAGTTTGGGTTTTATTTGCTAAAGTTGTTGACCTAGCAAACACAATGGAAGTGACATTTCAGATACTTTGAGCTAGACACTATGCAAGCAGTTGAAACTTTTTATTTTGCTATTTTTAAAGCTTTGAGGATCATAAACAGAATTCCTTTCATCTCAATTGTGTTGATGTGGAGACATTTCGGAGGAGAATACCTCAAAGTCTTGGCACATAAAACAATACATTTCAATTACTTGGTATGTACCACTCTATAAGATGTGTTTTCTCTGCTGATATTGATATATATATGAACTCAGCATATCTGGTGTTATCATTTCCTTATCCAAGACAAGTCCCAACTTTAAACCAAACTATTTGAAACCTGTTGGGATCATTCTTATGTTAAGTGTCGCCAAGCTTGGCTTATGTAAAAGAGTTACGTAATCAGAATAGATACATGAAAAAAAAAACTGTATCCCCTTTATGGTTACATTAAAAACATACGTAACCAGATTACTGTAACATTGAAAAAAAGGGTTATTACTAGCAGGAATGCAATGTACTGAATACAAAAAAACGCTGCGATAATATCCATTCGTCCAAAGCTTGAATAAGATCTTATAAGTCAGGGGTTGAATAGGTAGCTTTTTAGTGGTCACATGATCTGTCAATTATTCAATTAGTTAATCAACAGCAGTTTAAAAGCAATTAACCTCTCTGACATTTTGTTGACTGAACGATAACATTAGTACTCACTCAAAGAGTCGTCTTGATTGTACTTTTTTTTAATCATACCTGATCAAAATTATACATTTGAGAGTGGTGAGGGTCGTCTTGTTGTCTTTAATTATGACGGTAGAGAGGATAATGGGAGCTAATGGATTGCTAGACTGAAGCTTGCAAAGTGCCAAAGAATCAAAGGAAGACAGTGAATTCTCATATGAAACGTGCATCAATGACAGTGAAATAAAAGACCAAAGGCAAGCTGTTTGTTTGGAGACTCGGGTGGAGGGGAGGGTTGAGATGGGTTTCATAACCAAGCCACATTGCCATTCCCTTTTTTTTTTTTAAATGCACACCAGCTGTTGATGAAAGCACGAGGCAGCTTTGATCAGAGAGTGGAGGTGTGCTCAGGTTGACGTTACAGATGTGGACCTGAAGGCGACTGCTTGATTTATTCATCAATTTATATATTTATGAGTTTTTTTTAAGGCAGCTTCAATTTGGGTAATGAAGAAAATGGTGATTTTAAATAAAAGAAGTGCACAATTAATATCATTTGCAGTGAAATTAGGAAACTGGACTAGTGAAATGTCCTAATTGCAGTATAATTGCAGCACTTTGTTCTCAAAATTAGCTTTTTTGTCTTTTGTGTCTCTACTGTGACATGTCTCCATGCTTTAATGTTCAAAAAGCTCTTTATGTTTCTCATACTGCCTGTGCTGCAGCACCTCTTTTCACCCTCTGTCTGAAACCAGAGCCCAGTCTGCTCTGATTGGTTAGATGGCAGGCTCTGTTGTGATTAGTCAACAACTTAGAGATGTCCCGCCCCTTACGCAGCGTCCACACGGCGGCGTGCGTTGAAGCTTGCCGGTAGGCGTGTCTGAAACTCGACCAACAACCAATCACATGAATCTCCCGCCCCGGACACACAAGCACGCAGTTTGATTGGCTAGAGCTTGTACTGGCATATGATTTGATTGGCTGACGCTTCCGTCGAAGCTTCAAAAGTTGAACATTGCTCAACTTTTGAAGCGAGCAATGCAGTTCGGCAAAGCGTGATGTCACCCTATTCAAAGTGAATGGGCAGAAGCGTTGAAGCTTCAACGCACGCCGCCGCGTGGACGGGCCGTAAGCCTATCACCTACAATGTGTTGGAGCGCTAGCCAATAGAAGCGTAAGTGTTGCATAGTGACGTCATGTTAGGGAAGTAAACAAAGGAGTCCAATGGAGACGTTGCAGGCATCTTATCTATTCTTATTCTAGGGGGGGGGACACAGGGATCTTAGCCTTTGCAGACCATTTACATGCATCAAAACCTTTAGAACACACTACAGGAAGGGTACAACCCCAAAAAGCAGAATTAATAGTTGTAATTTTAGAGAAAAGTTATATTTTTGTAGGCTGTCTCATTCTTTTATTCATCAGATCATATGATTTGTATACAAATTGCAGCAGTGTGAGCAGGTGGTAAATGTAGAACAGCAGAGCACAGAACAAAGCAGTACATCCAACTCTTACAGACTCCAGTAAACAATGAAACCTTCATGAATAATTGCTTCTAATTGTTCCCCCTGATGCAGGCCGCAGGATTAGCAATAAACGTCTGAATATGAGGCTGTCTGCGCTGATATTTACTCCTCCACAGTCCCTCCGTTTACAGCTCTCTCAGTGCACTTAAATCGTGCTCACTGAAAACTCAGATTGACAAAGACTGCAAACTCTAAAAGTCAGCATTTGCACAAAGAGCCTCGGGAAGGAAATCCAAATAGCACAGATGATGCACCTGCGACTGAAGGTGTTCATTGTCGTCACTAATTTATCACGGGAACTTCAGGCAACACAGGTGTTCAGATTACTGCTGAGGGGCGGATTTACTGGAGCTCAGTCGCAGAAAACATCTGAAAATAGTTGGGAACTTGTTTCAGAAGTTTGACTAAATGCACGACAGTGACACTTAAAAAAACAACCCATAAAAACACGTTTAAATATTAATTTAAAAAACGTCAAAATGAACATCATAATTACCCATAAGAGACATTGCTGTTGTAATGTTTTCCCATAACTTGGGTTAAAATAAAATGGTTTAATACTTGAATAAAGATCAGTATAACCTCGAGGATGAGTGCACTTCAGTATTTATAAATTCAACCTCTCCTTTAGATGAGAGAATTCTTTTTATTGTTCATTCAAAAATAGCTTGGATTCACCATTCCTGTTTAGCATGCATTAGAAATCATAAGCAATGTACTCTTCTTTAATCAAACCGTTAATAAAATCCTAATGCAAGCTGCAAAATGTTTGTAAATGTTCCTTACACGTAAACTATAATTCACATGAAAATACTTGCATATCTTCATATGGACCTTGTCAGGGAAACTTTGCAGCAATGGAGAGTCAGGACTCAGAGAGACACGAGGAGAGTTGGAGCTTTGATGTCAAACACGGATCTTTAATACAAGCATCGGCCGGAGAAATTCACATCACAAGTCACACAGTCAAGGGTTCTGACTGCACGGGTGGGTTGCCATGTCAAATCTGATCAGCCTCGCATCTTGGTAGACCTTTTAACTAGTTTACAGAGAGTTAATGAGCATATTGGGGGAGGGTGCGTAAACACTGCAGATATCCCCGATATCTGGAAATACTCAATCACCTGTTTGTGAGGCTTAGAAAGCCAGCGTTCTCACAGTCGTAAACCATTTCGTGACCGAGAGTTGAACTGGTTTATCAAGATAGCTGGAGCCTCCCATTCCTTAAGAGAGATAACAGAGCCAGGGTTTGGTCGTAAACGTCAACACACAGAATAGGTTAAATATCTAAAGTAAAGACAGAATTATTCCCTAACAGACCTCATAGATCGTGCTTTGTGAGAAGATGTCAAACTCACAGCTTTTTGAATAAGTAATAACCCCTTTGTTTTGTCTCATTCGAAAAGGCTCACTCCATGCTCTGCGTGTTCGACAGCAGGTTTGACGTGGAGTAAATGACACGATACCTCACGAGTTATGCAACCTGCAGTGACAAGCCGTCGAGAAAACTCACTTCTGTCTGTTCACCAACAACTGGACTCAACGATTACTTATTTTACATTTACGAATTGGCTCTAAATTCTCACAGATTCTTGAAAACAAACCAGATTACATGTGGAATTCTGTAGGAAGTAATTGTACAGATTGTAGAAACTTTCCATGCCGCTTTTGGATATTCGCGTAAATTAAAGTTGGCCAAGTGTCGTCACTATATTTGAAATGACTACTGCTAGCTTTCAGCAGATAAGATAATATTAGATCAGAGGTACTTTATTGATCCCAATTTGGGAAATGTTTGCATTGCAGCAGCATAAAAAACAAGGCACAATTGTAAAATTAGTAGAAATAAAAAATTCTAAAATGTAAAACAAAAACAAGTGGACTGTGAAGATAAACAAATCTAGAAACTATCTGACAAATAAAACACTATGGAAGGGCCAATATGATCTGTAGTAATATCGGGAAAAGGAACCAAGGAATCAACTCAGATTTGTTAAGCCTTGTGTACTCATTCTCAACTCAAGCCAAAACACAACCATTACCTTTATTAAAGGCTTTCATAGGGTTATATTGCTTTCAAACAAGAGCCTCTGGCCAGATGCTCTATTTAACTAGCTTACTCTTCTCTTCTGTAAACATGACTTCCCAGGCCAGGCACCTTGAGACCTGTTGATGCTGCACATATCCTCGGCCGCTGAGAAGCATCGATAAACATCTGGCATTACTTAATATCCTGTTATATTTCTGCCTTTATTCCTAGATACACACAAATCTAATTTGGCTCGGTTTTCTTTACACTTCTGCCGTCGCCCCTTAAATTGAGCTCATGAATTATTGAAGTCTGTCCCGCTGCTCCGACGCTAACCTGTAATTAGTTTTGCCCAACACTCCTCATCATGAGCTGCAGGATGTGGGGGTCTAGGGAGGCGAATACATTGTTCCTTTAAGACTGAAACAAAACCTGGAGAAAGTGGAAGAGCGCAGGGTGGAAAGAACCAATGAGAAGGCAGGGTTTGCAGAAACTGTTAGTGGCACCTTGGCAGGAGAGTTGTGCTTTGGGGGGAAAGGGGGGGAGGTTTTGTGGGATTGCGAGGAGTGGAGGGGGGGGGGGGGGAGTCTCTTGAGAGAGTCGAATAGGAGAGTGAAGAGAGAGGGAAAGAACGTCCATGCGCGGCAGTGGGAAGACACAAAACAAATCGCCTGGCTACTCACTGCCTTTACAATGAGTGTTTATCCCACTTGTCTGAGAGCCGATTGTCTGCTCGCGCATAAGTCACGGAGATCATTTAGACCGGTGGCGAGCGCAGAGCACCAGCAGAGCTCCCTCTCACTGTGAAAAGGACCGGGCGCAGAGATGCGTTCACATGCTTTAGACAGGAGGTGAGTGCTGTTTTTTCTCATGACGGTGCTTCTTCTTCGAAAGCTTTCCTCTCAGGAATCTGTCTCCGGCTCCCTCCATCTCTCACGCTTCTCTCATCCTCATCAAATTAAAATCCCCTCTTGTTCGCTTTGCAAGCCGTGTTTTTATTCTGTTCTTCCGTCTTTCTTTCCTCATTGTCGACACCGTCATTGAGACATGTCATGACATCTTATCGAGACAAGAAATAACATATTCAGGCAGAGTGCAATGTTTACGTCTCCAACTTCCCCAGAGTCTTGTATTTATGCGTCTCATAATAACTCCCAGATTAAATTATTTTCACATGGCTCGATGCATACATTGTGTACAGTTTGTGGCGTCCTCACATCATGACGAATCCTTACCTGCTGCACTCCCACTATAGCTTAGCTGTGAGAACTTCATTTCACTTTTCAGGAATTAAGAAACTCTCCCCCTGCTGAGACTAGAGGTTACCAAACAGGTAAACCCCGGCTGTCCCGTTTGAGTGCTTTAGCGATTGCGTGAATCTCCTGCCGGGCCCGGCTTTGGCTCTATGTCATACTATTGTCTGCCGGCGGTGATTAACTGCCCTGCTTGTGGCTCGGTGATTTCTGCTTTGTGTTGAGAGCTGTGCGGACGGGACTGTAGGGGAGGGAGGGAGACGGGCGGGTCAGCTGATGGGCTCTGAGGTGTAGGAGATTTATGACCCCCCAGAACAAAGCTGTGTCTGCTGAGGGACCATAAACCATAAATCAGGGAGAAGTGGGTCAGATTGGGTCAGTGCTCATCTGCTCGCTCTTTTCCAAAAGGTGCTCTTTTTCTACTTTTTCACACCTGGATATTTGACACTTTTAAGTTTTTTGTTATTTTACAGTTTGACTATTTTTTTTTCATTTTTGATATTTGGTTATTTGGTTTGAAAGCACTGTCAGATTGCTATTGTTATTCAAACTAATAGAGAAAAATGTTTTATTCTAAATTCTGTTCTAGCTGTATCGATCACACTTTTATATTTCATTTTTATCTTCTTTGCTTTTCATATGTTCTTATTTGTATTTATTGTTTTTTATTTATTGTTTGGTAAGTTTCAAAGCACTGTCAGGATTGCTATAATATTTAACTAAATACATTTTCTACTCTGAAATCTGTTCTATATCTGTTGTTCAAATTAATTCATCCATCAATATAAGTTTATTTCCTTTTTTTAATATATCGTTTTTAATTTTTGTATATACATTTATTTTTTGAGTTTCATATTTTGTTATTTGTGTTTACTGTATTCTTTCTTTGATATTTCTAAAAGCACTGTCAGGATCACTATTTTATTTCAAATTAAATATTTTTCATAAATATTTTCTATACCAGTTGTTCAAATGACTTTATTCATCACAAGCAGAGTCAGTCTGTGCTGTTTAACTCCAGGATATTCAGCTGTCAGTCATATTCCCGAATGAATTCCTATTTTTTCATTTCAAATGCCATTACCTTCAGTAAGTGAATCACCCCTAATCCTTTCATTATCTCCAGCTATGTTAACTCCATTTGGCCTTTGGTTCATCTTACTCGTCCTAATTATGTAATATTTGCCTTTTTAAAAAGCCTGATGAGAGTAAAAATGGCATGCTCTCATTTTGGCAGCGACTTGATTGTACTCTCCTCCGTCTGATTCCAGTCTTCTTGATTCTGATCGCTGGTTTGACTAGTTTTGTGATTTGCCTTCCTGAGGGCAGCTGAAGCCGATGTGAGAAATTGATTTTCTGCAGAAGGATTAGCAGTGGGGTTACAGCTGTAGGCATGCATTGCATTACAGTGGTTCACTCTGCATCTGTACACCAAAGTAGGCTAAACACGTTATTTATTAGCTGTTGTATAAGACTGATATTTTACTAAAACACGCACAGAAGACACTGTGGGCGACGGATATGGGAATAGCAATGAATAACTTGGAGCTGTGTTTCCCAAGTTCAGACAGCTTGAGTATAGGGAGATAAATAATCTCAGCCAGGAAGGATGGATCTTAATTCATTTGTGTCTGTATTGTTGCACAAACAGGCATTGCACACTGCTGCTGGAAATCAATGGAATGGAAACATCAGAAGTCTCTCAGTATGGCTGCCATAACAGCGGGGATTTGTACTTGTGTTTACGACAACACTGATCATATTTTCTCCCATTTTTGAGTGAATGGGAATTAAGCACGAGGCGGAAGCATGCTGTGTTAATGTTTCTGCCTTTATTATGCTAATCGCTGGCAGGTTTACAGTGTGTTAGCTATGTATGGAATTGTCATATACGTGTTGTCAGGAGATAAACACCCGCAATAAATACATGGCGAGACTTTTTATCAAATATTTCCTAAACACCTTCACAGATATTTGCTTTTACATGACAGAAAGTGAAAAACAGCTCAGCTTGAAAAGGTATAAAGTGACCTTTTCCGAGCTGAATGTTAATTTATCCACCGTGCGTGAAAATGGATTGGAACTGAAATGATTCATGAGTGTTTTTGTCTGCGTCTCACACATTCAGTTTACATGTTGTTTCACAGTCACTGAGTCATTATGCTGAGGTTTTTGTCGCTATGATGGCTTTTACTGTCAGTGCTGCTATAATGGGTTACACAAACTGCATAATCAAGTTTCCAGGGTCGGCCATTAGGGCCTGCGTTTGGTTTATTACTGCAGTCCAGTCTTATTGTTACATTAGTTTGGACGTTGCTCAGGACTTTACTAGAAAGCTGTTGTTTTGCTCATTAAAAATGATTCCCACTGCAGTTTAGTGGCATTATTATATGATAATGTACACCACAAAGCTGCAATGTTTTTATGACCATCTCAACAATGGAGGGAAAATAACGTTGCAGCATACGCAATTGGAAATATATCATTTTTAATATGCACTCATTAGCGCATTATGTTCTAGCCTAACACTTTTAGATTTTAATTTTGGTTGTGGGTGGGAGAAAAAAGTGTTTAAATTAATTTTGTTGTGTGAAAACTTTCAAAAATTAAATAAACTTCCCTGGAGCGATGCAGGCCATTTGTGAGGTTATAATTAAAATTAAGGCTGGAGTTTTTTCTAAAAGTCACACACAAAATAAAGTCCTTTGCACAGACTTTTTTCAACCAACATGAAGACAAAGTTGCGTGCTCTCCACAAAATATAAAAAAGAATATTCAAAAATGTTTCCTGATGGAGAAAACTAGTGTTTGTTGTCCACAGTTAGCTAGTTAAAGGGGACCTATCATGCAAAATGCACCTTTGTACGTCTTTTATACATGAATATGTGTCCCCTGGTGTCAGGGAACTCACCAAGTGTCAGAAAATAAAACCCTCTCTCTTTTCCTCCATACCCAAATCTCTAAAAACGGGGCTGCAAAGGAGCTGATCCAGACTGATGCAGATTTGAAATTGTTCTGACGTCAGAAACGGGGTGCTCCGCCTATATGGCCAACTATCAGGGGAAGGTTGCGTGGCATGGTAACAGCATGGTAACAGCATGGTAACATGACGCTCGTGCCTCGCCCCCCTCCTTTGCAGGGGGGCGTGGTCAGCTGCAGCTAATTTGCCACAGAATCAGCCCTTGTGAAGAGAGGGCTGGAATAGAGCAAATAGAGCGATATGAGGCTAAAATGCATGATCTGTTTGGTATTTTGAAAAAAAAACTTCACAGACATGTTTTATATAGGTATGGCCCTACAATATATTATTCAAATATAGCATGATAGGTCCACTTTAAGTTTACCGGACTTCTTTCTGTGGATTGATATGACTGCAAATAGTCCCTTGATCCTCCTTAGCAACAGTCTGTTCTCCTTAGCAACGGTCTGTTCTCCTTAGCAGTGGTCTGTTCTCCTTAGCAGTGGTCTGTTAATGAATGAAATTAACAACCTCTGTCCAAATTGACCAATCAGAGTATTCAACTAAGCCGTGTATTAATAAGTTATAATTGCCTTATAGGAGAGCTCCTGTCTCCCATCATGTTGAGGAGGAATAGCAAAACATTGTAGATTTGAACTGGTCATAGTATATTTGTGTAGGCATATAAAGCCTATATTGCATTTTTACAAGATACACTGGAAATAGAGTGATTTAATATGACATTTTACTGGAGTTTCCACACGACAACTCAAACATAATAGTTTTATTCTTCTGAATGTGGCAGGATTTTCAGACGATGATTAGAAACACAGCTTGGACAATGTGTAATTAAAATCCCTGTTTAATTGAATCCTCTGTATTATACAAGATTTCCAGAATCGGCAGAACGCTGCTCTGTACCTTCAGCAGTTTGTCTCCGGAGAGCCCGTTGCGCTTTGATGTGAAATATTTCATTGTGCTTTAAATTCAACATCAGGCGTGCATCTGTTCTATGGGCTTAACTCATCGACATCATCGAAAGAATGATCATTTCTCCCCAGACAGCTTTGAATGAGCCGTAATGTCATATGCTGCGAATTGATGGCCTTATGCTTAGTGGGGAATAAATCAATGTAGCATACAGAGTAAGATGTAAATGATAGGATAAAACACATCTGTGCTTTTCATAACGGATTTTAGGCTTTTTCCGGCACATTACAGCCATGCGTTAATGAAAAGGGACATTACGTACTGTACAATCTTGATGAATGGCTGATGAATTGAGGTTGCTTTAATCACAATTTGTCCTCAGTTGAATGAATTAAATTGGCAGGTCAGACATAATGAATACCTCGGGCTTTAATAACCCATAAAGAAAAAGGAAGATAAGAGAAATGACCATCAAAGAGTCATTTCTGCACAACGTTCAACGATCAAGATGGTGCCGGATTTTATTGTAAAGCGTGACCTCTGACATTCAAACATAAAGAGTAAAGAAAGAACGGAGAATAATAAGCATTTATTTCACAGTATTTAATCTTTAAGATGCTGAGAATATTAACCTCTTGTGTGTGCATTAGTCAAACACTCTAATGATATTTACGTAAGTATTTGTCATAAGACGTCATTTTGTCTAATTATTATATTATCAAACATTATTATAATTGTATCAAAGCTTCTTTCCATACGTATTGCCGTGAGTCTGGACCCCCACAGATGTTTTCTATGTCACCCTGTTTTCTGATCAAATAATCCCAAAACACATTAGGATATTTCAATTTACTGAAGTCATTCCTACTGTAAAGAAAATGTCAGATCGTATATCTCAGAGCCTTTTCTCATGTTGGTGTCCTCTGTGTTTTGTAGCTGTCACACTGCTGTGAGTCTGGACATATGAAGCCCAAGTTCCTGCAGATCTTATTGGAATGCAGCCGGATACATTATTAATGTCAAGGTGAGACACACACACACACACACACACACACACACACACACACACACACACACACACACACACACACACACACACACACACACACACACACACACACACACACACTTTATCTCTTTCTCAGCAGTGTCTTGTCACTGTTCCAGCACAAATGCATCTTTTTGTTGTTGGCAGCCGAACTGGAGACGCTTTGTTTGATGGCATCACAAACCTTAATGTTAAAGGAATTGTGACAAACACATTTTAGCTGTCATGCCGAGAGATAGATGACAAGATTTATACCTCTCATGTCTGAACGCTACATCTGTTAGCTTAGCATGGGTTAGTTTAGCCTAGCAAAGCTTAGCTTACTGTAAATACTGGAAACAGGAAGTGACAGCTAGCCTGGCTCCGTCGTAAATTAACAAAATCCATCTTCCACCACCTGTAAACCTCACTAATTAACATGTTATACACCATTTGTTTATTGTGTTGAGAACAGTCATTTCCTGGATTCTCTACTAGTTGGCAACCTCACTGTGACAACAAGACAGAGGCAGGCCAGATGTTTCCCCCTGCTCCCAGAGTTGTTGCTGAGCTAAGCTAATGGACTGATGACTGGCATTATGAGGTGTTTACCAGCATGATTGGTCAAAATACTATATCTAACAATTTTTTCAATTTCTTGGCCTCATAGAAATACTGGGGAAAGGATTATTTTTGATATTTTAAGTCAGGGGTGGTTGACCTCTGCTTCATATTATTCGACCTAAGTATCAATGTTTTCATCAAACTCAACAAGAAAGCAAATGTTTTGCCCATTACCCAAGATCTCGAAGGTTTACAGATATTAGCGATAAACAATATGTGTTCAGGAGTGTTTTGGGAATTATTGGTCCTAGTGTAAGCTGATGAATTACATCTCTAAACCGTTACAAAAGAATGGTCCGTATACGACCCGGGGGCCGGAGGTTCCCCACCCCTGTTTTAAGTGGTTCTTTTTAGTTTACAAAGACAAAGCAAACCATGAGGCATTACATGTTCTTTCAACATATGAATAGCCACACACAAATTGTAGTATCTATATAATATTTACTTAAACCAGTGACTGCAAACTGCATATATTGCCAGTTATATCATCTAGCCTACCTATTCTGCACACTCACAGAAAAAATAAGTGTCATAAACATGTTAATAAAGGGGGAGCCTATTTGGTTGAAATGTGTCAACCACTTTGAAATCCACTGAAGAACTCATCTGTTTTGATATGTTAAAATATGGAAGTTTCCCAAAAGTGTAACACATACTTTCTCAAACTGAAGCAGTGATATCAGTCCTCCACTGGTAGGGCAGAACACAGCAGGAAACATGCCAAACAAGAGAGTTTGGCATGATAAGTTTGACGTGATAATCATTAGAAATGTGGAGAAAATCAAATTAAATTAATTCTATTCTGAAAATAACTGCTCCAGCACCTGCAGCTCTGAGGATGCTCCAGCTCCTAATCTCTCATTGGTAACGTTTGAATGTCATCCTCTGAAGTGTGACACTAATGTAAGTCAAGGTCTTCTTTTAGTTTTTTTCTGCAGAATTATTTCAATTAAGTGATGCTGTAATGTTGTTGGCCAGGAGGCTTTGCAGTGTGCCAGCGTCCAACAGTAATGAGCAGAGAACATGGGCTTTCTTAATGTAGCCTAAATTAGCATTTTGCTCACTGCAGAACTTAAGGCAAATTACACCTCTTCGTCTGCCAAATCCTACTCTGCTGCTGAAATAAATACTTCCCCTTTTCTAATGAGTAATGTTACTTTTTGACACTGTTAAAATAACACGTTGACTATACAGAGCAATAAATTAAGCACAAAACACTTTTCTTTCGGTATTGATTAGCAGTTTATCCCTCCTTTGTGTTTGAGTCCCAGAGCGTTGATGTCAGTGTGTCTGAACCTGGTTAACTGCTCAGAGCTTATTCTCAGCTCTCAGGGTGGAACAAGCACTTGCAGCTTGTTGTATGCATTAATTATTCCTCACCTTATGATGTCTCATCATTATCACAAGTATAATAATAACCCCAACCCTAACCCTAACCCATCAACTTCGTAAAATAATTTTTCGGAACAATACAGCAGTACCACTCCTCTCCCTTATTCTTTAGCACAGCCTACAAAGTCATTTTTTAATCGTTGGAGATGTCAAAATCAATGCAAGCCTCATCACACTTTTCTCCGCTCCAGTTTTACAAGTAGATGGCTATTCAAGGGCCAGGGTCGAGCACCCCAAAGATCTGCCAGGTCTACCCACCCTACCTCTTGGCCACACTGGGAAATGTTTCTATAGAGTGATGCAGTAATGAGTCCTAAAACACGGAAAAAATAGCATTTTAGCTCTTCAAGTTCCCTCGTCCTGAAGTCAATGGTATTTTTTAAGTGTTTGTGGTTAGAAGACTGAATTACCATCTGTGGTTAACGCAAGCTTACGATATGTTCACATTTTGTTCTAAGACATAAAATACGACAGCAACAACGTTAATGTCCGCGGCTTATATGTGTCATAAAAATGGCGGTTGCTAACAAGTGACTAAATAAACGACTAAACGTCATCAGGCTGACATTAGATTAGTGGTGTTGATGTGCAGCCATGAGACCGTGATGTAGTTTGTTTATAGCGTTATTTCAGCTTTTTATTTCAGTTAATTGCATTTATCCTTCAAAAATCTGATCAAAGCGTGTCAAAGAAGTGTGTTGGTCGGGATGATTCTTTTCTGCAATATACAGAAATCCAATGGGAAATCTCATTGCTTTTTGTCGAGGGACCCGTTTTGGGATCCAAACCAATCACCCAATACTGTACATTCCCAAATGCAGACAACACACTTCGCGGTCGGTCAAGTTGGCAAACAATGATTTGAAAATGAAAATGTCCAAGTAAAAACACTTTTCATCTTAAAAATGTTAAAGAAAACGATCAAGAGGGTCAATATCACTATAAAGTAACTCTCAGTTATCATGAAAATGTAGCAGAATAATGAAACTCTGAGGTCTTATTATAAAAGGCCAAACATTTACACACATATCAGTACAATGATAAGTCTCTTGAAATGTGTTTCCTTCATTTTATACCTTATTGATCACGTACCATTGGATGTACGTGATTTTGGCATGTCACACACACTGCTCTGCTAACTACAGTGTGTGTAATAAGTGCTTAAATTATACTACATTTAACAAATAATGATATGGTTCTATTGTCCATCATGTGTATTCTATTTTCATAATAATATTGAACATGTTTCATGTGTTCCTGACATTTGCTGTCCACCCTGTCATTAAGGGGTAACTGTCTTTCCTCAATGCAGATGAGACATTGGCTAGTTGCAAAGTAAGTTTTTTAACTTATATTTCGACATTTTAATCATATTATGTGTGTAGTTGGATGTTGTCAAGCTTAACATGTCCACTCTGGCATAGTGAAATGTCAATTAATAGAAAAACCTTTCAGAAATTCGAAATATATTTGTTAAACAGTACACAGTCACCTTGCTAACTGAATCATGTTGCTAACTGAAGGTCCACCATGTGTTCATTAAATGCTAATATTAGCCAAAAATGTCCACCCTGTCATTGTCCACCCTGTCAGCAAGCCTTCCATTAATAATATAACATGTACATTTTCAGAAAGCTTCTCAACAATATATTTCAGTTAATGGAAAAAGTATTTGGATAATAATTAAATTATGGCAAACTATTTGTAACCACCCTGTCAGCAAGCCTTCCCATGACAGGGTGGACATGGTACAAATAGTTTGCCATCATTTCATTATTATCCAAATACTTTTTCCATTAACTGAAATATATTGTTGAGAAAGGGACTATAGCTTTCTGAAAATGTACATTTTATAATCACTATGTAATTACAATATATTTACTCTTTGAATGTTGTCCATGACAGGGTGGATACATGTACTTGCAGTTCATTTATAAAAAGTGTGGGAGCTTGACCAACATCCATTTCTAACAGCATAACGTATACTTAATACAATGAATATGAAGTTTAATGGAAAATCTCAGACTTTTTTTTTGGAAATGGGGAAGTCTCAAATGCACCGTATGGTGATATTGACTCAAGTAGTTCCTTTCCCTCCAAGCTCAACACTATTTCTGCCACAAGTAAATAAGCAAAAGGCTTTGTTGTTCAGTCAACACAATATTCAGTTTGTTCAATCATAGTGTTTTGGAAAGTACTACTGGTGGATAGTCCATTTTAACCCAGTTGTTCTGGTATGACTTGTCAAAAGGGTTATAATGAGTGAAAATGTATTCATTGGGCCATTGTTGACAAGTGGCAGGAAAACGTTTACATAAAAGCCAGCTCAGTTTTCCTTGGATGTTCATCAACTCTGCTGGATGCACATGCAGGGTCACGCTGCAGATCAGCTTCCACTGATGCATATTTCCTATCCGCCGGCTTCCCGTTTGCCTTTAAACCCAACGTGGAATAGTGTGAGCAGGTAGAGACAGAGGTGCAGAATGAATGGGCGGCAGAGACAGCAGCGAGGTGGACCAGAGAGATTAGCTGGGAAATTGACACTGACAAATCTCATACATTAAGGCTTCCTGGGAGGCAGCTATCGGTAGACGAGGCGGCAGGCACCATATCCCACAAATGGCACTGGGTTTCTTTAATACTCTGCCTGCAGCACGTTGGAAAGCAAAAAAAAACACCCTCCCGTCTAGTGCATGGAAGATAAGGAAGCCAGGTGTGCTCAGAGGCATTTCATTTGACTAATGTGTTTACCGCTAGAATAATGAATAGAGTTGAGGAAGATGAGTAATTAATTTGAGCTGTTATAACAAAGCAAATATGGGCAAAACTGTTTCATTTCCCTTTGGAACTAGATTTTCTTTTTTTCCTCCCCCTTTCTCGCCTGCTTTAATGAGATAAACCCAGCCTGCTTTGATAAGGAGTCTTAGTTACGAGGGTGTTTGCTTACATTTTATGTATGAAAACGAAGGACATACAACATTTACATACATTTCCTATCTTTTGAGTTTTCACAGAGGCTTCAAAGATGACCTATTATTCCTTTAGAACAACAGAAATTCATATTTATCCTCAGACAATACAGAATTGAATTAACAAATTCAAAGTTTTATCTTTAGCAGCTATCGTCAAGGTTGAGAATAGCCCATTTCCCCTCAGTAAACCGTTTGAAAATCATATATATTGTATGTACGATCACTGAGAGGGTCTAATTACCAAACATAAACAACTCTCTGGCCGTTACAGCCACACTGCTTGGTGTTTGCCGAGTGCTATTCTCAGTGACTTAACCCCGCTCAAGTGGTTCATTGTGTGTTCCTTCCATCTTTATTTATTTTGGACAGTGAACCTGTTCTCCTGAAATAGGACCAGTGCCTTTGCTGTTACCTAGCAACAAAGTGAGTCCTCGGGACTTAGCACCTTCCAGGATATTTTCCCCTTCCCCCTACACCTTAAAACTTGTCCTCTTTTGCCGTGTGTGTTAACTGTGATGGTTATTCTCGCGTCCAGGAAAGAGAAGCTTAAAAAGGAGACTAAATGGAGTCTCTGAGATGTTTTCAAATCGGTACTTTAATTAATAAAAAGCGTGGTAAAGTCACAAACAGGATATTGTCCGACAGAAAAGCAGCTGTCTCTGGCCCTCGCTAGCAGAGAAAAGAGGCCGAACCGCTCAGGTGCTGCTGTTATATAGCTTCTGCAGGCTCCTCCCTGCGGGCCGGCCCTCCACATCTTAATGTCCGTTGTTACGTTTAAACAGAGGATTCAGGCATTGTACATTCAATATATACTTAAACACGCCTCTTCTCCTCATATTGTCTTTCATCACTTTTCCTTTAACACATTCTAAACGTTGTAGTTAATATTCTAAAAAATACAGAAAATACTTCACGGCTGGTTTGGTTTCTGGTCATGCCGGATGTTGTCACATCTTACCCACGTCTGTAAACAATAACTTTATTCAAATAAACTATACCTTCATTTAATATTCAGCAATAATAATACTTCTATAGTTGCAGTATTAAAATCAGTAGGTTTCGGTGTGCATCACTCCATGTCATCTCGCTACTAAATTAACCTCTATAAGAAATGGTAAACTAGCCACAGGCTAACCGGAGATGAAGGATTTTCAGAATAAAAGCTTAACTGGTTGTGCACAATAATTTTCTGGTTTTTCAGTATAAAACAGCATTTAAACTGAAGGTACATTTAAGGTACATTATGCCATCAAAACATTGATTTTAATTTCTAACATGTGGAAACACATTTCTTTGCATATTGTTCAGGACATTTTAAGTGCAGTTTGCAATGATTTGCTTTTAGTTTTAGAATTAGAAACGGAGGATTCGAAGGAAACCCTCTTTATTTGTCACACGTATGTACATGTAGACAGAAGAAAGACATTTGACCTGCGTTACTGCATGCAAGGATTGGCACACGATAAGACATGTAAAAAATGTATAGAAACACTGATGAATGTAATTTACATTTAGGGCTAATCCAGTTCTCTTTACACCTCGTGAAACAAAGTACAACATTTCTGAGATATCCAGCCCTAAACTACAGTTACTCTGGAAGAGGTAGCATTACCCCAACCTGTGTAGTGAGTGTTTTCAGAAATGCAGTCCAACATTCAGAGTGTTTTCACCCCCTGATCACTTTGCCTTTTACCTATTCAGTCTCCTTGTGGCAGTAGACCGTTGTGGCACACTGTGAAGTTTGACCTCTGCATTAGCACTAGGATGGGTGGGCAGCTTGTGTCTGGTGCCTCACCCAGTGTGATGGAAACTTCTGAAGCAATGGAGATGAGACTCAGAGAGAGATACGAGGAGAGCAGGAACTTTGATGGCAAATTGGAGCTTCGGCCGGAGAATTCACAAGACATGTTCAGAAGATCTCTACCCCAGACCCATGTATTTAGCTGGTTCTGAGAGAGTAATCAACATTGTGCATAACAAGATAAAGCACTGTAATAACACCTCTATCAGCTGACGCCAACAGGCAGGAACAGGGAAAGAAAACACTGACAGCACGGCAGCCAAGGTTGCATGACTGTGCTCAGTGAGGGCAGTACACACTGATACACTGGGTCAAAGGTGTGGGCCAAGGAAAATATTTCCCCAACACCCAGGAGGTGAACTGGGACCTCTCCAAGAACCAGTCCACACTCCCTACTTCGATCTGTTCGGGGACTTGAACCGGCAACCCTACAGTTCCCAAACCAATGAGCCACTGCCACCCAGTGTGTTTTAAATGACACCGTCACAATGAGGACTGTTTTACCAATGTATGAGCTACTGTGGTGATTAGGATGTCAATTATGTGTGTATTTATATTTGCCCGTTGCTTTGGTTGTAGTCATAATAGAATACATTCATGATCACTCTTACAATATTACGAACATGTAAAGGTTTAGTTGTATATAAAGCCTAATAATTGTACAGTAATATGGCACAGACACCTCTTTGCAGCAGCAGCAGCTTCACACAGACCATTTTCTTGTGAATTCATCAGACTTTTTATGTTGGTGCTTCATCAAGGAGACAAGCTGTTAAATATTCATGACTGCGTTGTGTTCTTAAAATAAGGCTCATTAGCACTCCCAGCCTCTTTTCAAGTTCCGCCCTTCTCTTGTCACTCTCAAAAGAGCAACACAAACATGTTATTCATCTCGCACAATCTCCGCACTCAAGGTGGGTTGCCGTGTTACACCGAACGATGCCTCTATCTTGAAATCAGACCGTTTCCAATGCTTATTAGATTTTTAGTAGAACCCGTAAGAGTATTGAGTGAATCAGTTTAAGTGTTGTGAAAGATGTTGTGCTGAAATGGCAGAATCGATTTCTTAAAATAATGGGAACATATGCTCCTAACAGGATCAAGATTACTCCATTTCTCCCTAAAAAATAAATAAATATTGTGAGCACACTGGCTCAGTAGCTAAATGTCAAAGCTCCTTAAGCTTTTCTTGCTGGGTTCTTTTTTTGTTGAGTTTGCATGATCACCTCCTCTCCATATACATTTCCCCAGGGTGCAGAATTGGACACTAAATGAGTAAGAATAGGTTGTCTGGCAGCGTTACTTGATTGACTTAAAGAGATCTGCAGTGTGAGATACATCAGTGCATGCTAGGATCGTGTATTGAACGAGTGAGAACCAGTGAAAATGGATGGAAACATTGATGGATAGGTTCAAAAAATTAAATTAGTAAAAATTGTAATCCAGTTCTTGTTACGGCCCGTCCACACAGCGGCTTTGGAAAAAGCTTGCCGGCGGGCGTGTCTGAAGCTCGACCAACAACCAATCACATGAATCTCCCGCCCCTGACACACAAGCAGCGGTTTGATTGGCTAGAGCTTGTACTGGCATATGATTTGATGACGCTTCCACCGAAAGCTTCAGAAGCTTCAAAAGTTGAACACTGCTCAACTTTTGCAGCCTGAAACGCCAGGAAAGCTCCGCTCTGCTTCCCACAATGCAGTTCGGCGAAAAGTGACGTCACCCCATTCAAAGTGAATTGGAATAAGCTTCCAACGCCGCTGTGTGGACGGGCCGTTAGGGAATAATTTGCTTAGGTATTCAACCTTCGACCCAGTTCATAATTTTCTCCTCTCACTGTCTCCTTTCCCACGACATAGGTCTACGGCCTTGGGTATTGCTGCTATCTCTCTTAAGGAGGAGCAGCTTGGGCGCATTGTTGTTGACAGTCTATGACAGAGCACAAGCCAGCATGAGGTAGTTTACTGTTCAGGGACGTAGGTTCCCTGGCGCACATTCTTTTCTATGGACGAGAGCTCTAGTTAGATTCAGGGTCCATATTTATTCAGTCTCACTGATGAAGAATGTTGATGATTACACTCTGAACTAGTTAAAACCTCGAGCTACAGAAGAGTTCTTCAGAATTGGTTTGGCGACCGCTGTGTCAACTCGTGACACACCACCTGTCTTGTCAATTCTCCGGCCGAAGCTCCAAATAAGCCGTCAGTGTTTGCCGTCAAAGCTCCAGCTCTCCTCGTGTCTCTCTGAGTCCTGACTCTCCATTGCTACAGAAGTTTCCCCAACAGTTCTCTTTACACTTTATGACAATGTCATCATTTCTGGGATATACTGTAGGGCCCCTAAAAAGTACAGAAGTGCAATAGTTAGTAAATGTTCGTAAATAGTAAATGCATCCAACACTCAGCGATTATTTTCGACTTCTGATCAGTTAGCCGGGAGAAATGTTTCACAGCTTCTAAACGTTGTCTTAAGAAGCGCTGCTTATTCAGCCTCGGTTTGGCAGTGGAGTGTCAAGGTTTCTGCCGTCAGACCAAAACATTCCAAAACTAACCTTGTAAAATGACATTGATCACATTTGACTGTTAAGGCACACTGAATGTGTTGTTTAATTGTCCCCCGCTGTCACTGCAAAGAGAAAAATAATCCTTCATCTGCTCCGTGTGCTGACATGAAAAGTGAGCGCACAGTCTTCGTTCACCTTTATTTCATTGAATGCAAGGACATGTCATTCTATTAAATGCATGTGATTTTCAGCAAAAATGATCTGATGGACGAGAATCATGTGCAAACACTGACTTTTAGTACTTCAAATCTTCTGAGTATTGCAGACAGAAGAGACTTTCTGTAGGAATTTGTTCTCATTCAGAGTTAAATAAAAGAGATATGCGTTTCCGTGGCAAAATGGAGAGTTCATAAAAACAAAAATAAATACCACAACGTTGGTATTGGCAGCGGCTAATACCTTTGACATTGGTGCATCCCTAATTCACAAAAACTCATCCATTCAAGGTGCCATCTGCTCAGGGAGACTAACATTTACACTTTGCAACCTGGGGTTAAATATATTGCCCGAAGGACACTTTGAGATGTTTAGGGGCTGGGAATCAAACTACCAACCTACCTTCTGATTGGGAGGCAACCAATACCTCAAAGCCAGTCAAAGCGATGATTTTGGTCTAGCTACGATAAACACTATTCATCAGTACATTCTTCATTATAAATGGGAGCTTTGGAGTGACTTGAAGTCACCCCTGTATTTAATATGAACCATCTCCACTTTATATTAGGTGTAACATAGGACCTACCTCATAACATCCCATAAGGTAAGCTTTTAGTAATCATTAATGATTTCATTTAAGTGATGAATATGCTATTAGGAGTGTATTTCTGCATCTGGGATTTTGGCGGCCCTTGTTTACTGTAATGTGTGTGGTGTGAATTCGGAGCACTTTATTGAATATAAATCTCTTTAATAGGTAAGTGGATAATGACTACCCGTTTTTACTAATCCATCTGTTGCCTTCCATGCAAATAGTAAAAATCCAGTTTTGTTTCAAGCATTTTCAAAACATACACACACACTTTAATAAGTCATTTCAGCAGGAGAGGTTCTCCTCACTTACAGGCTTGGTCCACCCATCGGCAACCTATTAACATCCACTTTATCAGTGCTTCCATATTTCATTAACTGCTTCATCAAACTTTAATGCAGTCCTGCTGCTGCAGGTTTGTGTTTTTAGTGCAAAGTCATGTCTGGATTGAAAGCTTTACCTATACGTCTCCTGGTCGAGTCTTAACCACAGCTCCATCCGGAAATTATAGGCTTATTCTCTCGCAGCCAGGTTATTATGACCTCGACGCATACATGCTCCCTATGGCGCCACATATCCAGATCTTGGATGGATTGTTGCTTTGAAAAGGACATCATTAGTGGTGCAAAATGATTTCACAAAGCCAAAACCTGCTGAGAGCAGATGATGGGCCGGGCGCCAGTGGGTTTTCGCTCTCTTTCTCTGCGGACATGGCATTCAGCTGCTGTGCCACACTAAAGCATGTCTGGGGTAATATGCTGCTCTCAGATTGCTGGAGTCCTACTGAGCCTGCGGGCGGACGATTAGCCCAGAGCTGATCGCAGTGACCAGGGCCAAGCAGCCATAGATGAATAGTGGAGGAGATTGGACGGGAAAATAATAGGCGGTGTACAGATGTGTGTGTCCATAATGTGCAGAAAATGTGTTGGTGTCAGAGTGGTTTAAGTGCTAAAACCAAATCCATTTGCTATTGGATTGTTGAAATTATTTTTGAAAAGACCTAGCCAGCATGGTTTCATGTAAAAATGCATGCCAGCATCAAACAGAGCGCCAACGTGAATGAGAACGATTTTAAAAAGGGGTGACTCTGAATGTGGCAATCACTCTGAATAACTAAAATGGCAAGCGGTGACTCACAAAGTGTTTTCAGCATTACTGAGAATGCCACTGGTTATTTCAATTCGACCCCGGTTCAATGTGCCACATGTCAGATGGTTTTTCTATGGTAACAGTGCAATTCGATGCTTAGCCTGGGAGCCATTGCTCTTGCATTGTGCTCGCTGCATTCTGATAGCCTTATGATAGCACCCACGGTATTTTGCAAAAAGAAAGAAGTGGAAAAAATAAACCTCATTTGGGGATCAAAGCTCAAACAAATGCTCAGTCTCCAAAGTATATTCTATTTCAGAGCTGTAGGCTATATCTTTTGATGACGTCTCGTATTACACTCTTGGTTTCTGGGCCGAGGGAGGGTTGCTCATGTTCACAAATATTGGTTGAAACTAGTCCAAAGGAAAGATGTGTTTCTCATAAAAAAGCGAGTAGAAATCCAGTTGTATTTACTCAGGCTAGATGAACCTGAAATTCTCTTTAAAGCTTTTCAAGAAAGAAGAAAAAAGCATGTGATTTATGCAGGAAAACTCTGCAAAGGCTATCTAAGTCACTGCTGTCCTGAAGGCACAATATATGAACTGTCTGATAGTCAGTGCCATCTGTTAACACTACATATATCATTGTAATAGGTTTCTTGTATGCCATACTTTCTTAGATGGTGTGTGTAATGTAGGGATATTGAGTCTGACAAATGGTTTAAATTCCAGTTTCTATCTCATAAAAAAATATTAATAATATAGCAATAACAAATAGTCATGTAACTTAATGGAAAGTCTGTTCACGTTAGCCTTAGCTCCGTTATTTACCCATGCCAAAAGCTAACGTTAACCAACACCTTAACACAAATTCAACATGAATTTGTTGTTGACAGTGTAGCTAGGAAAAAAGAAGGGACACATCATTCAGAAGTTCACTCAGCCCTCAGGAGTGTAATGTGTCATCTTAGGTTCACGCCACTACTGTCACAGGTATTGGTTCTTGTGACATGCTAGTGTCTATAAATGCCTACTCATTTAGTTTCTCTGATTGTATCTTGTGTCTATCACACTTGTGTGCTTCCTTTTTTTGCTGGTATGTTTAATCCACTGATTGTCACTTAAAGACACACTGCATTTTTTGTTTGTGTGTGTATCTGCACCTCTGAACAAAAGGGTAAGATGTTGGTTAGCATGTTGAATAAAGCAGCAAAAACCAGGTGGTGTATACTAAAATAAATGTTTTTTACCAAACCCAAACAATGTTAAATATAAACAACTTGGTATTAAAAGAGAGACACTGAAACGAACAAACAAAATAAACTGTAACACAACAACAAAAAAGACCATAGCCTCGGAGCAAGCTGCTCTGCTTCTACTTATAGATCTGTTCACCTCGTCAG